>NC_134690.1:361336851-361339351 GCF_050947455.1 Rhinoderma darwinii | reverse complement strand
TTAAAAACTATACACATTCACTGTATATACTATAAGCACTACACAAAAACACTATATACACTACAAACACTATTTACAATGTACACATGTACCCACACAATATAAAAACTATACACACACACGCTTTATACACTATACACGTATATACTTACTTTAGACACACAAAGGATATACACAGTAGACACACTACACAGACAAACACTATTTACATTTCACACACTATTTACACTACAAACTATCTATACACACTTTATACAACTCACACACACTTTATATACACTAAAGCCACACTCACACACTTTATATACACTGCACACATGCTATATACACACAATATACAATGTACACACAATATATACACTATACACACACTATATACACTACAAATACACTATAAACATACAAACTATATACTCTATACACTATACTATATACTCTATATTATATACAATGCACAAACACTATATATATGTATATATATATACATGTATATATATATATACACACACACACACACACACACACACACACACAGACACACACACACACACACACACACACACACACACACACACACACACACACACACGCGCACACACACACAAACGCACACACACACACACACACACATACCTTATATTTACTATATATACACACACATACTATAAATACATTAATAACACTATACACAAACACATACACACACATTATATACACTGCATACACTATATGCACACAGTATATACACTACACACACTATATATACCACACAGTATATACACTACAAACACACTATAAATAACTAGACACGCACTATATGCACACACACATTATACTCACACACCCACTGTATACACTATACATACACACTATGCACAAACTATATACAATATACACACATTATATACATTATACTCACACACCCACTATATACACTACACACACACACACACAACTATATACACTAATTATACACACTATATACACAAGAAACACTATTTACACTATACGCACGCTTTTTAAACACTATACACATTCACTTTATATACTATACATACTACACAAAAACACTATATACACTACAAACACACTATTTACACTGTACACACGTACACACACACATTATGAATACTATGTATACACACACACACACACACACACACACACACGCTTTATACACTATACACGTATATACTTACTATAGACACACAACGGATATACACGGTAGACACACTACACAGACAAACATTATTTACACTGCACACACTATTTACACTACAAGCTTACTATACACACTTTATACATTACACACACACTTTATATACACTAAAGCCACACTCACACTTTATATACACTGCACACATGCTTTATACACAATATACAATGTACAAACACTATATACACTATACACCCACTATATACACTACAAATACACTACACATACAAACTATATACTCTATGCACCATACATTGCACAAACACTATATATATATATATATATATATATATATATATATACACACACACACATACACACACACACACACACACGCACACATACATTATATACACTATATATATATATATATACATACACACACATATTATAAATACACTATTAACACTATACACAAACATATACACACATTATATACCCTGTATACACTATATGCACACACTATAGACACTACACACTATATATACACACCACACAGTATACACACTACAAACACTTTATAAATATACTAGACACGCACTATATGTACACTTTATACTCACACCCCACTATATACACTATACATACACACTATGCACAAACTATATACAATATACACACATTATATACATTATACTCATACACCCACTATATACACTACACACACAACTATATATTCTATACACTATACTATATACGCTATACTATAAACATTGCACAAACACTATATATATACATGTGTGTGTATATATATATATATATATATATATATATAAACACTCACACACACACACAAACATACCTTATATATACTATACTATATATACACACACAAATACTATAAATACATTACTAACACTATACACAAACACGTACACACACATTATATACACTGCATACACTATATGCACACAGTATATACACTACACACACTATATATACCACACAGTATATACACTACAAACACACTATAAATACACTAGACATGCACTATATGTACACACACATTATACTCACACACCCACTATATACACTATACATACACACTATGCACAAACTATATACAGTATACACACATTATACTCACACACCCACTATATAGACTACACACACAACTATATACACTAATTATACACAAGAAACACTATTTACACTATACACACGCTTTTTAAACACTATACACATTCACTCAATATACTATACGCACTACACAAAAACACTACATACACTACAAACACACTATTTACACTGTACACACATACACACACATTATGAATAATATGT